>NW_006913282.1:0-21932 GCF_000281105.1 Coniosporium apollinis CBS 100218
CCTAGGAATGGTTTCCTGGGAACTCCTTCCTGGGAAACCCGTGTTTATAGCAAGTGAGTGTCGAAGATAAAGTATCAAAAACGCTATTGCCTATTATCGGTCACGTGCTATCTATCTAATGTCACGATGCAGGAAGGCTTGATTGATTGGATTAATATACAAGACGTTGCACGAGGTTTGGAAGGTGCGGCAAGCTCAACGGGAAGAAAACCCTTCATGTGGAGCACGTGACCCCGGAACAACAGAAGATCCGAACGCCGAGGAACATCAAGTTTAAACCGTGACATCTAACCGCAGGCTGCAGTATCACAGTGCTTCACTTTAATAAGAGTTCCCTAGAGCGGCTGCGTGCAAACGGAAGCGTCGCAAAATACGAAAAAACCCTAAGGATGATCAGCGTTTAGTTGAAAGGTCGCTAGGTATAATTTACGAACGACTACTTACAAGGTCCTTTCCAGGCGAGTCCTTGCAATCACTATCAAGCGGAGCCCAACGCTGCACAGCCTCAAGCGTGGTAGTCGCATTGCGATTAAATGCCAAGACCGCATTGGGCGCCTTCTTGCGGAACAACTGGAGAATATCTACACGGGCAGTATTAGCACGCTCCTACATGAACAGACTGCGAACGAGAATCATCTACTTACTCTCGAAATGGCGAGTACCCTCAACGGTGTTATCGCTTCTAAGACCATTTCCGGTAACCGCAACAGACCAATCTGTTCCCTTGAGTTTCTTGCCCAGGGTAGCTGTCACGTCCACCTCAGGTCCAAGCAACACCACCCTGAAGTTGTAGCCAGCAGCAATGACGCCGGCGGCTTCGGACCTGATGGCTGCATTAACGACTGCGGGGGGAAAGCCCCGAGCGATGAGTAAAGGGTGATTGGGAGGAAGACCGCTAGAGATACGGGTTAGAGTGTGGAAAAGGGGGGAAATGTTAGGGTACGAACGCGAGCACGACGTTCACCTCGCCACAGCCCCTTTTCTTGCCTGAAACGGGCTCCGAAGATGGGAGAGCAACGGCGCTACCGATGAGAGCAAGTGATGCGAGGAAGCTAAAAGCGACCATGTCGAATATATAAGATTGAATATAAAGCGAGTGAGATGTAGAGAAGAGGAGGCGGTGTGAGTGAGATTAGGTCAAGGTGTAGAATTGAGTAGATGCCTGGTGATAATAACAAAAACTCCAGTCGGCGTACTCGACGACGGAAAGTCTTCATATATATCAGGGGTGTTGTTGGCGGAGTTCGAAATGTATGCCGAATCTTAGAGCAGGGACAGAGTGATATCGCTAAAACGCATACACCGTCCTAGCGCGTCCGATAGGTAGAGCGCCTCTTTTGCAAGGAGACATGCGAACATTCTGGCCCCCGTGGCATGCGAATGTTCTGGCCCCCGTGGCATGCGAATGTTCTGGCCCCCATGGCATGCGAATGTTCTGGCCCCCGTGGCATGCGAGTCGAAAATCACTTGTAGCTGTCTGGTAGCGAGACATGAGTGAAGGGATTTCGATGCAGCGGGCGAGGAGGAGGGGTGTAGGACGCATAGTGAGGGCTTCACGGCTCGTTCTCTTGGTGCTGGGAGAGAGATTGATTGGATCAATATATCTAGAATGGCCAATAAGGTAGCGTTGATACGGGTTCCAGCCCCCAGGTCCGGAGCACCTGTGGCCGGATGCAAGAATATGTAAGTAAGTTTAAAACAATAGTTTCAAACGTCAATCACATTGATGTTCTATCTTAGTGCTTACTTAGTAACCTTACGTGAGCTAGTATTAAGGTTTTAGAATAGGGGCTAGTTATGTGGCTTAATTTGCTGTCACGGGACAGGGGCGCTGGCGGTGTAGAACTTAATTAACTGGCTAGTATACAAGACGTTGCACGAAAATCGAGAGGGTTGACGAGCTGAAGACTCAGTGTGGAAGCACGTGATCCCGGAATACCACAAAGCCCGAACGGTAGGAACACCAAGCCGAACCGTGACATAATTTGGCTGCTGACTGGCGTCTTGAGCGGCATCCGTCCGCAAACCTCGAAATTCACAGACCCCAAGGCATAGCGCAGCCGAAGCCAAGGCTCATCCACCTGCCTGGCACCAATCCTCCCACCTGCAACCTATACTAAGCGTTCCTGCAAGGCCCCAGGCATTACGTTCCAGGATCTGAGCTCTGGTTGATAGGGTGTTGGATGTTTCAGCGCGTCAAATTTCAATGCTGATGAAGACTTGCCTTAGACGGCGCGTATAGTTTTGCAAGAGGGCCCTAGAATCTGACCGCGCGAGGGCGTTAGCACGCCCACTCGTCGAGGGTGCGTACACGCCAAACTCCAAGCAGTTGTTCAAGGCAGTACTTCAACTCAAACTATATCGTGAATCTCGCACATGTGGTGTGCGAGGTGTCGTCTCCGAGCAGGTTTGGCATGACACAATTCATTGTCTTCCTTATCTTCCGGCCAGTGTAGGCGACCATTGCAGACATTTTGATAATCCCACTCAACCGCAGGTTCACGTTCGTTGGGGGCGGCTTTTGTTACCACGGTACCGGGCGAAGCACGTCCGGCGTCTACGATATGACATACGAAGACTCCCTCGCGTTCACCCACTGGGCCGGATGAATATATTCAATATCCGACGTCTGGACCCATATGCGGAGAAGACTGTTACGGTGGTTGAGGCTCGCCTAACCAGATCTCAGCCATGCTCCAGCCCGAAAAGTTGGCTCAGGCTAATTTCCGCCCTCCGGCTGCTGTCACCCTAGATGCAGTCGAGTTTATATGAAGCTGGCTGCACGGTAATGATATTGCCGGCGACGCTACGACTCGAAAGGCACGCACGAGCAGTCGTAAAGGAAGCAGGTCACAGACACTCAATTCGAAGAGGCAGACAAGCGCCTCCAAGAGCTCGTGGCTGTCTCCCCGAGATGCCCTCGCCTTTAGCATGGAGCACCCAGACATTTCCACTGCAAGTTCTGGAATTGGTGACATGTTACAGCTACTAAGCGAGAACAAGAAGTATCTCTTACGGTTCGGAAGTCGCGCAACGCAAGAGAAGCTCGATCCCGTGCTGGACAAGATGGAAGAGGAGTTCAAGTGGCTAAAGGACCCAAAGATAGCGATACGTTCCTGGCTATTCCACACTTACTCTGGCTGGGTGTACAACAAGATGAGGCATCTGGAAGAGAATCCCGCACTCGTCAAGCCGTCGCGATGCTGTTAATATGGCCACGCTGTTCCGCAAACTGCAACACATCTTGAACCGTTGCGTCCCGTCTCCACAATCGACGGATGGCGTCAGATTCTCGAGTTCAAAAAGAGGGCGTTCTCGACGTGCCGGAAGTTGGGCATCGTCCTGGTCGGTTCAGCTATTGATAACGACATTGTTGATTTGAACAGGTGCTGTGGTGTTGATCTTGACACGCCTCCCGGCTCACCCATGCATTAAGCACAGGCGCCTAATGACCAGGCATCAGGCCACAAAGCGGTAGAGACTGCTAAGCTTCCCCGCGGACCCCATAGCCCGTATGCCTTCAACGCTCAGCCAGGCGCTAAGCCGTCTCGCCTCAATCTCCCATCAAAAGAGCGCCAGACCAACTTGCTCAATATCTCGTCACTACGCCTCGCAGCCTTTATTAAGATCCATTTCGGATCCGTCAACTCAAGGTCGGCGAGTTCGCACTCACGTTCACTAAACTCGGCCAGCAGGTCACGGCCAAGGCCTATTGACTCTAAGGCTACTTACCTAACGCTCTTAGCGATGGACGCCGTACACCTCAACCGCCATTCAATGAACACGCCAATAAACACTGTATTATAACCCAAGGTTCCCAGCTACATCAAGGAGATCGGATGAGACTCAATCCACGCCAGTCGGATAAGTGGACCCATTGGTCTGCTGAAGAGATTGAGTACGGTCCTCCTACCTGAACTGGTCCATGGTGAAGTTCTACATCGGGTTTGTACGTCCGGCACATTCGACCCATGGGCGGCATACAGCAACCCCGGGCTCTGGTGACGATGGCGTAGCTCCTTGGCGATGAATATTGCGGTCCCTTCTAAGACGAGTTGAAGACATTCCGGAGCGAGGGCGGAAAGTTGCACCCAAGGTCTTCAGGATCTACAGCGCACCCTCTCAACTTCGCAAGCATACTGCATGAAGCCTGAGCCGCCAAGAACAGTTTTATCATTTTCAAATGAAGAGGTTCTGTCAAGTTGAAAGTAGGCAAAGCAAGTGGTGGGCCCACGGGCTCTGCCGAACATGCTTTCGATGGGGTGATGGTAATGTTACTTCATTTTGCTCATCTAAAGCATCTGACGCGCGAAACAGCTGTGTGGGAAGAAAGACTCCAAAAAGAACAACACAGCGAGGATGCGCGTCGAGAATTTGAGGCTGCTCAGGTGGCACGGTGGACTTTCGACTTTATTCTGACTGATGAGGTGGAAGGAGAGGCCGGCATAACCCTCAGCACCCTAGCAGAGAACGTCAGCACAACCCTTTACTTAACAAACGACCGCCCCGAGCTTGATGGACCAGAAGATTGGCTGGTCCGCTGCCAATCAGGAACACAGACCACAGTCATCATGCGCACAGCAAAGAGCGAGCACATGCTGGTAGTGTTGTATTGTAAGAGGAGATCGAAGTTCGCAGCAACGGCCTCCGGATCGAAACCGGGAAGGAGAGGCTGTTGACGCGTTTGAGGGGGACATCCCTCCTGTTGTGTATAGCAGGAAACCACCTAGCAGCGCGTCGGGATCCGGCCTGCGGCAGTTCAACGAGCAGGACCTCTCACAATAGTATTACTTCGACTAGATGTACAGGACAGGCACACTCGGGCAAGCCACGGATACAACGCACTGGTGAAGGCAGGCATGCCCGTGTCGCCCAACTCCATGGCTTTGAGAGGTGCACCAGGATGGTACAGAGGCACAGTGACAACGCTGGCAGCAAGCCTAGGAGGTGGCAACTCACATCTCTCATAGAAGAAGATGCCGAATCTAGGATGAACAAAGACGTAGGTAATCCCGAAGGTAGGTGTCAAGTTGCAACAGCAAACTTTGATGGTGGCGGTCATCATGATGATGAATTGTTGGAAGTGATTATATACTCGTGCTCACTACCCATCGCCACGACCAAAAGCTGGCTAGCTATATTGGTAGTACGACACAGATCTCCCCAAGGTAAGAGGTGAGTAGTATGATCATTTCGCCGGCCGTCCGCCGCCATCAAAAATCTATCTCCGTATCTCGCTGTACGTAACAAGGGAAAGCTCTGGATGATGGCACTTGTATCGCTTGAATATTGGTCATCTCCATTACAGGTAGGTTAAGCTATAGTAGTAGTCTTCCAAACATGAGATAACACACTGTCTCACTCTTCGTTTGCTCCCCTCGTTGTATGCGGACTTGCAGCATGGAGCACTCCCAATGCACTTCCTGACATACGGGAAGCACACATCACCCCTCCGTCAATCAAACCTCCACGAACCCAAAGCACTCAGATCATGAACCACATCAAACTTCCGGTTCCCTTCCGCCACTGTGACGATTCGTCTCCCATCCGTGAACTGTTCCCTAGGTCTCCCCTCCCGATCCACGAGCAACGCACCCCACCCGGCGTCCTCCGCCGCCAACACGTCTTTCTCTACCTCATCGCCCACGTACAGCATCTCAAAGCCCTCGGCCTCTGCTCCGTCCACCTTGGCGAATAGCTCAGTACCAATCTGCTTTGCGGCGTCGAAGATGGCCCGGTCCGGCTTCGAGGCCCCGACGTCGTAGCTTAGCACTACGAAGCTCACATCTTCTTCCCCTGCGGCATCGACGTCGGCATTCTGGGTGCTCAAGTCCGCGTCGCCAGCTCGGCGCGGGCTGACGATGAGGCCAAACGAGGAAAGGATGCCGGGGATGCGGTCGTCGGAGTTGGTGATGATGCCCACGATGGTGCGGTCCCAGGGCCAGCGTTGTAGGTCGGGATGGCCGGTCGTTCGAGACTTCATTTCGCGGAGCTGGGAAAAGAGCGGAAGCACGTCGGGGTAGAGGGCGTAACCCTCGGACGTGGAGAAGCGGGTTAAGAGGTCCGGGACAAGGCCATGGGGGAGGGGTGTATCGGCGGCGGGGAGGAAGGGGCGGAAGGTTTTGGTTATGACCTTTGAGGTGGTTAATGGAGATGAGCTGAGATGGTAGAGTAGGGTAGATTGAAGAGAGTGACTGAGATCCTAGGATTGAGACTCGTGATGTAGCAATGTACTGACTTCGAACAGAAGTGGCCGATGAGAAAGTCCGAAGTCTGGAGTTCCGGAGTTTAGAAATGTAGAGGTTTTCAAACCAACACAAGAAGAGATCTGAATATACCCTTGCCCACCACTCCGGCGCCGCCATGCCGACCTTCTTCCCATAATTGGGGTGCTCCTTTGACTCCTCTTTGAATGCTTGACTCATTCATCAGCGATTCCAATCATCTAGAACAATCGCTTAAAATCGTGTCTCATGTTTTCGTACCATTGCCGAACGAATTCTTTATTTCATCGTCACTGACGCCTACAGCAACTTTATATTTGCGGGCTATCTCTCCATATTGTGCGGCTACTGGACGCTTAGGCGTGAAGAGTGTTCCGAACGCGTCGAAAGCGAGCAGCAAGTTTTTCTTCGGTACGCCCTTGATTGCTGCTTTGTGCATCATACGCCGCAGTGGCTCTGAAAGCAAATGGATGATGGTAGCAGGGAGACTTCTCCCACTGAGCAGTAAGGCCTTGGCATGAGCGTATACGGCGCACGTGACTGGGCATAACTTTGCACTCTGTCAAAACACTGGGAGACAGAACTCGGGCTTCTCAGCAAGTTGTTTGACAAGGGACAGTTTCAAAAACGCAGGACATATCGTCTGGTTCTCCGCAATGCAGTAGAAAGCCGTACTATTACAATAGATGCACCGTGCATGCCATGCACATTAACGAAGCTTCCATCCCATATAAAGTCCCAAAGCCCAGTACCTATCCCATCCGGTATCTACAACCCTACTGCTTAACCTCATAGCTCCGCCTGAACATATCATCAATGCCCGTAAGGTAGTACGTCCCGGGGAAAATCGTCTCCGTCTCGCCAACCGGCTTATAGTCCTTCTTCAGATGCGCCTTCTCCCTTAGATTGCACATCTCATCATACACCTCCGGCTGCACCGTCCGCCTCGCGTCGAGCCTAGCGTGAATATCTAGCTTCTCCTTCATCTCGTCCACCGAACCCCGCACCTTGAGGCTGAAAAGACTGCTCGCGAGCCCCGATCCGTAGCTGAAGATGGCAACGCGCTTGCCCTGCAGATCGGCGGATGAGACGTTCGCGAGAACGGAGCACAGCGAGCCGTAGACAGACGCGCTGTACATGTTCCCGCACATGGTAGGTACCTGGATGCTCGGCTGCACGCGAGCAGCGAAGCGCTTCTTCGCGAGCGCCATGAAGGTCTTCTCGACGGTCTTATCGGTGAGCGAGGCGGTGTGATCGAGGTCCAGAATCTCACGGGGCACGCTAGAGAAGATCTCCGCGTCCGGGTTGTTGCGGTAGTCGTTGTAGAGGAGGCGGGCGTAGGATTTCGCGACCAGCTTGCACGTCGGCGCGTGGAAGCACATGTAGTCGAAGCGGTCGAGCGGGGTCTCGGGTTCCTTTTCGTCGTGCTCGGTCGTGCCGTTTGTCGCACTGCCGTTGAGCTGTTTCGCTAGTTTGGCTTCTCGCGCGTTATAGGCTTTGTAGCACGCGTCCACGGCCTCGGTGTAGCATCGGATTGAGAACTGCCCGTCTACGATCGGGTACTCGCTCGTGAGGTCTGGCTTGTAGAAGTCGTAGGCGTGCGTGATGTAGCTGCCTCTCAAGCCCGGCTCGAAGGCCAATGGCGCATCAGGCCCAATGAGCATGGCTACGCATCCTGCGCCGCCAGTCGGTCTCGCGTTGCCCTTCTTATAGAGCGCAATATCACCAGCCACGACAATGGCGTCGCGGCCGTCCCACGCGGAGGACTCGACCCAGTTGAGGGAGTTGAAGAGCGCGTTTGTGCCGCCGTAGCAAGCATTCACAGTGTCGACACCCTCAATGTTCGTGTTGCCGCTGGGCTCGAACAGCTGCATCAACACCGTCTTGACGGATTTGGATTTGTCGAGGAGGGTCTCGGTGCCTACTTCGAGGCGGCCGATCGAGTTCGGGTCGATTGAGTATTTGCGGAGGAGAGACGAAACGGTGGTCAGGGCGAGGGAGTAGATATCTGGGGTCGCGTGAGCGGAGAGTTCCTCGAGTTATAAGATGCTTTTTGGGAGACTCCTTACCTTCTCTGTCGTCGCAGAAACTCATCTTCGTCTGGCCGAGGCCAATGGTGTATTTACCCTGGGCGACGCCATCGAACTTTTCCAACTCGGCCTGGTCTACGCACTGGGAAGGAAAGTAAAGCTCCAAGGCCTTGATGCCGATGTTCTGCGGTCGAGACATTCTGTGTGGTGTAGCTGTGGTTTCTGCTCAGGTCTGTGGAAGGTTGAGCGAGGGACGGGATTGAAGCCAGGCGTTTTTGTCTGAGGATGCTAAATGTCTGTTGGAAGCGGTGAAGGCGACAGCATGGCGAGTCTAACCATCGAGGGGCTCAACAGAAGATTAATCTTAAGGAAAGGTCCGTGCGAGCTGCCAGGAACAGAACAAAACGTGGCTAGTTTTTCAGGGACAGCGTTGGACTGACAAGTCGCCGCCCCGCCAACCACTAGAGCGGTCAAAAGTAGAGGTTGCGTGTCTGTAACGCTGATGCTGGGGCTTGAGCCGGCAAGTTTTAATTCAACAAGCCCTGTCAACGGCTGCTCAGCCACATCTCTGACGTTTGACAGCTGCCAGGGGCAACGCGCTCCAGTGCGGCTTTCGCTGAAGTGTGAGTGCACGGCAGTCTCGAAAACCGGGAATGGCAGCCGGCGAAGGCGAATATGGATGTTATGTCAACCAGTAGAGTCGGCCACCAGGCAGTCCTCGCCAGCTAGAGCCGCTTGGCTGACCCCCTTGTATTCCTCGTACGATAGTCACGTGAAGCGATCTCTGAAGAGTTAGCCTCAAGTAAGGCACAGCGGCAATCATGGAGCCCCATGGCAGCTCATATTGCACAGCGGTCTGAGTGTTGTGGAAAACTACCTAGCTAAAATAGCAAAGGGAAACGGCGCGTCACACTAAGACATATGTTGTATGAACATGAACCGCCGCTGCCGTTAGTGCGCCGGTGAAATCGTCACCATATCCTGCCCCTAAAGTTTCCTCAAGGCTTATACTGAACGCCTCTTCCAAGTGCCGAGACCGCCTGAACGCCAATAGCGAGATTGTACACCGATCGCCGGATATATACCCACGTGCACGAACAAGAGAGATGATAGAAAGGGCAGGTAGAGCAAAACATAACAAGGACACCGAACACAAATCCTTACGTGCTTGACCACTGACAGTGACAAGCACCATAGGGGTCTTTTCTTTTTTCAAACAGGGACCTCTTCACTTCGGAAGCACCACCAGTTGTCGCTGGCCGCGTTTCCACAACCGAAGCGCCTGGATAAAGAGGGTCTTCCTCTTCAAGTTCTACGATTATAGGTTTCTCATTGCTGTCGGCGTTCGGCACCACCTTGCCATTGTCTAGAACACGCCATTGCTGGCAGTAGGGGAAGTCTGGATTATTGGGTAGGCGGCGCTCTTCGATCTTGACGACGCGAGGAAACTCTGGTAGCTTTTCGTAGCGGCGCTCCATCGCCGGTCTGGAAATTGCCGCATATTCCGTGGGTATGGCGCTCGCCAGGCCCGAGCGGAAGCGTGTATAGTATGAATATGCGTGCCCCGATGGGACGGCGGCGACTGTGTCGGAGGATGTGGGTGTTGGCGATGATGTGGACGTTGTCTGCGGCGACGTTGCCAGGGTGGTCGGATAGCTAGATGAGCTAGCGGCGGCGGCGGAGGCAACGGCAGCAGCAGCAGACGAGGAGGATGCAGCCGCAGCAGTGTCCTCGTTAACATAGATGAAGCCTTCGATGAAAGTATCATTCCAGACGCAGAACCATGGTAAGTCTCCAACCTGCACTTCGCGTCTGCCCCGAAAGCCTGGAGGCACTTCGAACTCACTCTCGCTGGCGGATGTGGAGTCTCTTCTCTTCATACTTTCTAGACCTAGAAAGTCATCTTTAGCCACTACCACTATTTTGTCGTATCGCGCGGAGAAGTGATATGCTGGTCCCTTGCTCGGGTCATCATAATCATGGACAAGGACAAGTCGTTGCACGTCGAATTGTGGCGGCTGCATGCCGTATCTAAGAGTGGCGTCATCCGGGTACATCGGGGAAATGCAGGCTTCTTTGTGAGGCTTCCCAGGCCTCTGGTCGAGACTCAAGCGGAGAGGAGGGCCATGCATCTTGCAGGACCAAGCGCTTCGCTGCCCCTCAAGTGGAAGGCAACCATTCAAGCTCGATTCCGGATCGCCGAGTGGAAGAGCATAGGTAGTGTGTGTTGGTAGAGGAGCAAGGCCTGTTGGCGTCGCAATAGTCGAAGCGTCGTACATAGACGCTGTGCTGTATACAGTCGTCACAACCGCAGCCCTGTTTCGTAACGTGAGCGAGCGGCTTCTCAGAACGGACTTATCGACTTACGCAGAGCTAGCAGCAGCCAAGCGCGCGTTCTCTCTAGCCAACAATCCTCCAATGGCTCCACCAAGGATCACGGCAAGGACAAACACAACAACGAATCCCAATGCAATTGCCCATAGCGGTATCTTCCCTCCAAAGAATCTTGTCTTCCTCTTCTCCTTCCACGTTTTCTCACTCCACGACTTTTCTGAGCTGCTGAAACTTGGCGGCTCTGAAAGTGGGAGACTAGGGCTTCTGTTTAGCTGATCGGCTCCATGGCCATTGTTTGGCCGTATGAGAGTAGTTTGAGAATCTGGAGAATCTAGGTTGCCTAGCGCGATGCTCTCCTGTGGTGTCGCGGGTTGGGTCATTGGAACCACCGGGCTCGCTGGCCCTTGTTCTGGATATTTAGAGTACGGAGGCAACTGTTCAGTGTGTCCGTCCAATCCCATGAGGCCCTGGTCTTCGCCATCCGGGCCTATCTGTCTATGGTATCCGGTACTCATACCAGGAAAGCCGACTGGTATTAACTGTGGTGCAGGGCTGGTAGTCTCTTCCGAGTCCTCTAATACGTTCTGTGGATACAGAGCGTATGGATGTGTCGGGCGATGATGTCCTGACTGAGTCCGCGAAGGCGCTCTAATTGTTGATGAGGTCGCTCCACTCACTGAGCGGGCCATCCCAGTATCTTGTGGGTACATGCCGTATGGATGACTCGGACCGGACGGCAGAGTGCTGTGCGAGCGTGCCGTCGTTGCAAAAGATGAGGTGGAGGCGAGTGATGCATGGCGCACCACAGCGGGCGTTGTGGTTCCGTGAGAGTATATGCTTGGTATTGGGCCAGGCAACGGGGCATGGACTCCCTCATACTGAACCGCCAACGGGTCCTGGTTGGGATGACCCTTACTCGTACTACTTCTGGACGGAATATGAGGTCGTGATTTGGTCTCTCCCGACGCAATGCCCGATATTGGCTCTTCTATCGACATGCGCTCGAGTGTTGGGCTGTCTGCGAACGTTGAAAATTGTCGAGATTGGTCCGGCCGGAACCCATCCGCTACGCTGAACTCCGGCTCGAGAGGATCATTGTCGATAGCGAACTCATCGTCGAAGACATTGGGGTTCTCTGACGCCGGTGTTCCTTGTTGATCATGGCGAGGCTGTCTGTCCATTGCGCGTGGAGCCCCTCAGAGGGCGGTTGACTGCGGAACGGTCGCGCTGGCCGTGTACTTCTCCCCGTACGCCCTGCTGGTGTTTCGTAGCTCGTGACTCTGCGTAAGAGGTTTAGGAACGCTGAACGATTGTGATTGCTATTGTGGCTGTAAGACGAGCGGAGTGAGCAATGATGGGGCCAAGGAGAGGGCCGCAACACAAGGAGCGGCCAGTGTTTCGGGCACCGGGAGAGGGTCCAATTACCGTGCGAAGCCGAGCATCAGAACATGCTTGGAACCTTAAACGGCCGCACAAAACTCCACGGCAAAGGTACAACGGGCCTATCCAGCTCGGGTGATAGAGGCTTCGGTGAGAGGGCTCTGCAAATGGTCCTGGGATGATAACTAACCGATTGTCACGACATCCCAGAAGGGCGGCAAACTAAATTTAGACGCCGGCCCGCCCCATTGAGCATCCGAGTTTCAACTGAAGACTGTGCGTGCGGAACAGCCGACAACACCACTGCCAGTGGCACCTGCAGCCTTCTTGGCCGCTCCGCTCATGGCGGACAGGTCGATGTTCACGTGACTGATGCACGTGCTGAGCACCGGAAAACGGACACACGACAGCGCCGAGCCGAGGCAAGTTGATGACGTTAATGGAGTTGTGATGCGTCCACTGAAGCCGCGCAGAGGACACTTGGACGGCGCGGCGACGGGTACCTAGTTGGTGTTGACGGAGGATGGGGCATGTTAGATATCGTTCATAGCTACTTCTCTCCTCTCCTTCTCTTCTCCGGCGCAGTTGCTTTCACCCAATAGAGCATAGACAAGCATCGTTAGACCTCATACCCCACCACCATGGACGGCTCACCCTCCACTATCGCGAAGTTCCTCATCCTCAAATCGCCTTTCATCTTGAAAACAGCGCTGTTTCACTCCCTATGGCTGTCATCAACGTCCACCAAATGGGATCTCCGTACCGAGCTTACCATTAAGATCATACGAGAGGTGCTCAATGGGGAGCCATGGTCAATATCAAAGCAACAAAAGGGGACGCTGAAGGACCCGGGGGTAAAAGGGAGGATGTGGATAAGCCGGGTCACAATGCCCGCGCCAACGGAAGACGACTTGCGCCAGGCTCTCTTCAAGGCTATCGATGATATGAAGGAGGGCGACGAGACATATACGCGACCAACTCTCGAGCCCGTAGAGGCAGAATGGACCGGCTACCGCGCCAACGTCGCCAAGGACGCGCCCGAGCCCTCGATATCCGAAGAAGAAAAGTATCAGAATATCATGAAGGAGGTGACAAGCGACGTAACCATCCTCTGCTTCCACGGCGGCGCCTACTATCTCATGGACCCCGCCTCGCACCGACAAGCCACATCCAAATACGCCCATCTAACCGGCGGCCGCGCCTACTCCGTCCGCTACCGCCTCGCGCCGCAGAACCCCTTCCCCGCCGCGCTGCTCGACGCGCTGGTCTCCTACCTCTCCCTCCTCTACCCACCCCCCGGCGCGCTCCACTCGCCCGTCAAGCCCTCGCACATCGTCTTCGCCGGCGACAGCGCAGGCGCGCATCTCTCTGCCTCCCTGCTGCAACTCCTGCTCCAGTTCCACCGCTCCTCACCCAACCGCACCCCGACCGTCACGTTCCACGGCCGCGAAGTCGAGCTCCCGCTTCCCGCAGGCCTCGCCCTCAACTCACCCTGGCTCGACATCACGCGCGCCCTGCCCAGCATAGAGAACAACGCACAGTATGACTACCTACCCCCGCCCTCCCAATCCGCCGACGTCAAGTTCCCGCCCTGCCCGCTCTGGCCGACCGACCCGCCGCGCGCGGAACTCTACTGCGACGGCAGCGCGATGTGCCACCCGCTCGTGTCACCATTGGCCGCGAAAAGCTGGGAAGGCAGTCCGCCAATCTTCATGGTGTGCGGCGAGGAGATGCTAGCGGATGAGGGGAAGGTGTTTGCGCAGCGGGCGGCGCGGCAGGGGGTCACGGTTGTGTGGGAGCAGTATGAGGCGATGCCGCACTGTTTTGCGCTGATGTTGGAGGGGTTGCAGGGCGGGAGGATGTGTGTGGCGAGTTATTGCAAGTTTATTGGGGATGTGGTCAGGGAGCCGGGGGATGTGAAGACGGAGGGGTGGTTTGTTACGGCGAAGAAATTGGACAGAAAGCCTGTGGATGTGGCTAAGTTAATTGAGCTAACGGACGAAGAGGTTGCGAGGCTGATGAATGAGGTTAAAAAGAGGAAGATTATGGGATTGGAGGGCGAGGCGAAGGCACAGCCACGGTTGTAGAAGGTAGACATGCATTTGGGGAGAATATACCCGGCTGGCATACATTGCATCTAGTTTTGATATTTGGTAGACCACTTTACGAGCTTGCAGTTGGTAGAGTTGATTAATATAATTTCATCCAAGCTATCAAGCTAGGAGTATCGCCTTTCCGTGCAACCTTTTTGCATTCGCCTTCTCATGACCGTGAAAACGCTTACAAACCCTGTAACGGATACGGTGCCACGCGACCCTCAAAAGAAAGCACACCACCCAATATACATAGACGCCAGGTTCTTCGGATCCCTCGCCATCTGTATCAGCGCCTCCACATACCCCTCCACGCTTAACGGCACGCTCTCCCCTCTTAATAGGCCCGCCAGCTTCCCCCTCACGCTCTCCAGCACCTCCTGCGGAGTATCCGGCACACCAGGCGTCGGCCGCTTCTTCTTGCCGATAAAGTCCGTTGTCGGGTCATACACAAACGTCTCCAGAATTGTCATCAGCGTATCCTCATTCTGTCTCAGAATCCCCAGCGTGAGCTCCGCAGCCGTGCGGAAGGGTCCCTCGTAGCCGTACGCGCCCATCGCATCGACCATATTGTGCGTTAGCCGGAAGGGGACAACCTCGGGCTTCTCGAACGTCAGGCCCTTGTCGAAGAGGCAGTTGAAGTCAACGTGCAGGATGCCGCCTGTCCCCTCTTCCAGGAGGAGATTCTCGCCGTGGCGATCACCGAGGCCGAGCACGTGGCCGACGATGGACATGACGGCGCAGGAGCGTGTGTAACGGAGGCGTGCTTTGAACCAGTCGTCTGGCTCCGGGAAGGTCTCGATGAACCACTCGTACAGCACGGGGAAGAAGAGCTTGAGAATGGTGTCTGTGAAGATAGAGATGTTCTCTGGAGCAGCGATTGATTCGTTAAGCAGCGTCCTGATGCGGTTGTAGTCGATTGCCACGCTCTTCTGCTTGTAGAGTTTGATGATGATATCACGCATCGGCTTGAGGTTGTCGACCCATTCGATGGTTCCGCACTCTTCATTGAGCGGCGTGACGCCGTAGGTCTTGATATAGAGCCGCCGCTTGCTCGCCTCGACGTCTTTCTGCAGACCTCGGTTGATCATGGCATTGAACTCCATGAGACGCTGATCCTTACGGAGATCATCCTTTGGCTTGCACAGGAGTCCATAGCTGTTCCCATCCGAGCCCCGGACTACGAGTTTACGAGGCCGTTGCAGGGAGGTCAAGACAAGAACGTCGTCCGAGAAGGAAGATATCGTAATGTTGCCACCAGAGAAGGCCTTGTGTTGCCGGACGTGCGGGCTGTCGTGTACGGTCGGGAGAGTCGCAGTCATTGTCGCCTCTATCGGCACTACAAGCGGGCATGGAGCAAGCTTGTGGTTGAAACCAAGGTCTCTGGATAGGCTCACATGACTTGATCTTCCATCGACTACAGCTTCGCAGGCGCGCAGAAGCTGATCTGATAGCTTTTGGCCATGTGTGATCATGGCCCTCATGTCGAAAGCGGAGCCCTCCGCCTTGTTCTTCTTCAGTTTGTTGAGCACGGAAAGTCCTCGACTTGATCGATCTGCAGCAGAAGACTTCACCACGGCAAGGATGTACCAAAGCGCCTGTTGAGGGTGCGCCGACGCGACCTTGATGATAATTGAGAACAAGACTTCCCACACTTTTGCGTTTGGATGACTGATGCGTGTGATGATTTGGGGAAACGCCGTGTAGAATATGTACCCTGGCAGTCGCTCGGCATATTTACGTATCTGCCGATGCATTGCATCGAGGTTCCTGATTTGCATGGCTACAATGTCTGCCTCAGCGGACACGGGATGTTGAGTAGCTTGATGTACATCCATTCCGAGATCGAGCCATACAGTTAGCAATCGCGGAATGGTTTGATAGTAGTATTTCGCCCCGAAGCACATCGATCTGATGAAATTGTCAACCACTAGCTTGGCTGTTTCGCCTGAACGGAAACTGATGTTCTGCTTGCCTCGAGGCATTGCCTTCTCCGATTGCAGGAGCTTGTTATAGTGCTTGCCAAGGTAGTAGTGGCCTTTCTCCCATCTGGAGTGCGTCTGCACGGCGAGCTGGTACTTGCGGATGATTGTTGCAGATGGTGTTTGGCCGGATGCATCAAGCCACTTGGCCAGCAGTACATGTGCTCGGGCAGCCAGGAAGTTCTGGAACTTCTCTTTGTCTCCGGACGTACTCATACTTTCCGTAACGGATCCAAGATCGTGGGATTGGAAAGCATTCGCAGCGATGGCTCCCTCGAGGCTTTGTATTGCTTTCCTATGGTGGCCTTCTTTCCAAAGGAGTCGAGCGTGCTCAATTCTGGCGGCATCATCGCCAAGTTGCGTTGCGTGTAATACGGCATTATGAGCTGTGTTGATGATGTCCGACTTACGTGCTAACTTTGAAGTCGTCAGCCACGACGACGCTAGGTCCATTTTACTGAACTCCAGGCTTGAATGCTGCATCGTGGCACGCCGAATGCCGAGGAGATACTGCTTATCAGAGGTGTAGGTACCTAACGCTTCTAGCCGCCTGTCGAGCGTGCCAAGCATGACCTCTCGGTCCATCCTCAAAGGTGAGGGGAGTCCACTGATAGCCTCCATCTCGTAGAGTGCGTGCAGCTTGAGTAGCTGGTCATGACATGCCTGTACAGACGACGTTGTTGATGGCGAAAGATTCCGTGCCACCTTCTGGCGAAGAGCACTTATCGTTGAGAGGAAATCGTCATGCTTGTTTTGACGAAGGGCTAGTAAAGCTGTCCCAACACCGACGTTGAAGTGCTCCGATGGCCAGGCAGAACCTGCATCGATGGCATCTTCGAGGAAACGCCATTTGTCGGTAACCCACGAGGCTTCCGAAGCGAATGGTAGTAACTGTGGCAGATTGCTTGCAGAACCTGCCCGGAAGTTGTTGGCATATCGTAACAAGACGTCGTACTGACCAGCTTCTTTCAAGCACGTAAGGAGGTTGACCTGAATTTCTGCATCATCAGGCTTTTCAGCAAGCTCAAGCTCATACCAGCTCTGCGCGGCGGCCCAACGTCCGGCTTTCTGATGCTCTAGTACCTGCTGTTCCGGTCCAAGAACGTGCAAGTGTGCGGAGATACCCTCAATGCCGTCGGGCTCTTCTATCTGAGCGTAGATGTCTTGGAGATACTGATACAATGCTTCGTCTTTCTGCTGCCGTTGTGTGGCCGGTGTCTTCTCACGTTCCTGGCGGATATACTGCTCCCAGTGGAAAAGAGCCCGAGCATAAGACCGGCACTCGACAGCGCGATGCGAAATGACTTCTGCTGGAATCCCTTGTAGTACTAGCTCAACGCGGCTGATCTGCGCGGTATCGCAGATGTCATCTGAATCTGAAGTGGGTTCACTACGTCGACCGCTGGAAGACTTCGAATCGTTGAAGGTACCGCGCTTTTCTTGTAGCCACCTGGAGAGGTAATCGAGGACTCGGAAGACGCTCTCGCTGCACTGGCGGATGGTCTCGGTCTCAAATGCCGTCCCGTTCATTTCTTGCTTTAAAACAATCAGCAGTTCTAGCCTAACACCCAACGCTTCGTCGTTGTCGCCGCCAAGAATGACATTGGCGGCTGCAAAGGGAAGCATGAAGCTGGCTATGGACAGATCGTAGCCTTTGATGACTCGTGCAAGGACGGAAAAGATTCTCTGCGCGTTGTGACCTTTTCCTCTCTGCAGCAAATCATAGACGAATGTCCGTAGCCAGCTGCCATGGCTCATCTCGGCATTGAAGATGGGGAATTTCTGCACAACATACTCGAGCTGATTGTTGTTTGTGACCATGTATCTTGAAGAGAGGAAGGGCGTCAGCGTGCTGCGGACAGCCTCTGGCATTTCCAGCCAACGCTGATGGGGTAAGGAGCTGGCTTGAGAGCTTCGAGTTCGTTGTGTTGCAACTATGCCATACCCACAGTATTTGAGCATTTCCTGCATGGTATATGCCAGAAAGCCCTGCGACTTAGCATTGCTCGCAGAACGAAAGGCAGGAACCAGTACATGGGGCAGAAGAACGGCTGAGAAGTCGATAATTTCATCAGCCCGTTCGAAGTTCGAAAGAACAAGTGTATCCTGCTTCTCTCTCGCAGCCTCCACTCTGTAGGGGTTCAAGCAACCCACAAGGCCTAGGCATTGCGAGCAGAGGTCGATAATTGCTGAGTGATTCTCGTTGAACCTGACAACGGCATCAAGCAAAGAGCGTAGCAGTTGGGCTACAACTGGATTTGGCTGCTGACTCACGCTGGTTTCGTGAATGAAGCGTTGGTTGTCAACAAGGAATGGAACGAGTTCCCGGAGAGCTTGTTCCACTACTGCTGAGCTCTCATCCTCACACCGCTGACTGAACGCAGAGAAGATCGTCGCGGGATCCATAAGCGCTTTAAGTCGTGCAATCTCCGCGCGGTGCTTTGACAGCAGTGGTACATCTGGCAGCAGAGGCAAGGTGCCAATGCGCTCCTGGAAGAACACATTGTGAGCCTTGAGTAGGTTCGACAACATGTCGTAAGTTTTACGCTGCATAGCGGCGTTCAGAGAGGACCAATGCTGTGCAATCATGGCAAAAGTATGGTCGATCAGGGCGTCAACGTCCTCTTCCTCAGCAACGCTCATGAGCGCGACCCAAGCGGAGAATGCTGCATAGCGTAGCTTATCATCTTCCATTGCAGACTGGAGGCAAGTCCGGATCTGGGGTAGGGCGACACTAACATGCGTCTTCGCCAAGGCGGTCATGGCTTCAATAGCGCGTAAACATCGCACTCTCTCGGAAGCTGGATGAGGTTCGCGAGAATTATCGATTACCTCCGAAAAATGAGCCATCATGCCCAGGATATGACTCTCAAAGAAGGTCGACACTAATCGAGACTGCTTCGAGGCGGCTTTCGATTGTCCGTTCTTCCGTTCGGAGATTGTTGCCAATGTTTGTATAGCCTGGCGGACCCGAGACTTCTTCGATGTGTCTTCTTCGTCCGCAGCTTTGAGGATTTCGCAAGCTATGAGTACAGGCTCGAGCTCAATCAAACCTGATAAGTCGTCCTTCAAGCCCGGAGCAGCCTCGCACAGCAAGTCCATTGTATACCTCTCGCTGTCTGGTGATGACTGCAGCAAAAGGAGCGCCACAATCGCTGCGAGGTTTTTGCGAGGTTGGGTGCATATGTCTTGCACAGAGGTAGCCGGGCCTCTGGCAGACGCTATCCTTTGCAGAACATCGTGTTTCTTCGTAAGAACAAGGTATGGCAAAGTATCAGTTTGCGTTAGGAGCAGTAGCTGTGTAACGCTCACTTCGAGGAAATCGGACAACTCTTGAGCTTTCTGTGGCCGGGTATTAAGGTCTTTGACTACTGTTATTCCGACGCTGCGCCAGAAAGGCTTGAGCAAGTCGGCAGGTTGGCAGCCTAAGACCGCTGAGATGTGACACAACTGGTTGAAGGCTACGCCGCTTATGAGTGAGTTCGTATGGCCAAGGTATTCAACTAGGCTGAGCAGCACGATGTTCAGCTCCTCATGCCCACAAGCGAGAGCTACCTGGGCGTATGCGAGTACCAAAGCTTCTTGGCTAACGACCTGATTCATTTCCGATAGAGTTTTCAGGAACTCAAGCGCGAAGATGCGGTTCTGTCGTCGGACGTCGTCTTGGACTTCGTTCCGGAGGAAAGCCGTCAGGGCGCGGCCGGCGGCAATGCGCAGTTCTCTCAACGAGCTATGGAAGGACCTTAAACACCATTGTCCCAACTGGGAGTTGGCCAAGTCGAGCATTTCCGGATTCGATGTATGGTTGATGATTCTACGGATCGCTATCGTAGCGAGGATTCTAGGCTTCTTAGACCGCTGAAAGTCTGTTGACTTCATAATCTCAGATAGAAGCAACATGATCTCATTCCAGTCTCGTACATTGGACCCACCGTCCCAAGTCAAGGCTGGTCGGTCAACTGGGGCTCCAGGCAGGCAATCGCACACGGTGCAGTTCTTCTCGGCAACTGTTCCAATGCTACTGTGGGTACGCTGCAGACTACCACTACCACCACAGGGCAAGTAGCCTATGATAGTCAAAGCTTTGCACTGCTCTTCGCACTGCTCTTTCTCGGCCAACTCAGAGTAATGCTGGAGTGCTTCTTGATGCAACCCGGTCAAGTCATCTGTCGACTGCCTCTTGAAGAGCTGGCAAAGCTCGGCGAGCTTGGACTTGTAGGAACCCTGTGCAGAAGGTTGGCTCAGGTTACTTCCAACGGTCCTCTGCCGTTTAGCCGGCCTCTCTTGATCTTGCGGTGATACTAGCGTGTGGCTGAACACGGCAGATGCATCATTTGCCAGAGCAGCATCATCAATCGGAAGACTGCTTTGAGAAGCAAGCACCGTGCAGAGTGAGCGGGCTGAGTCTGACAATCGGTCCATATCGATGGCGGGCATAATCCACAAGCATAGGATTACCTAGAACGTGTCAGTCATGATTGCTCTTAAGCATAACCATCTGACTTGCGTACCTGTAGCTCCTTCGTGAGCTCACCAAAGCTTCGCTCGTCATGCACGACCTCAAAGATCGCGGAATGGAGGTACTCCTCAACGGTGTTTGAGACGCAGCTGCGGCTTCGAGCCGTCCCTACTACACGTACAAGGAGCCACACGAATTCTCCCTGTACTCCTTTGTAACTTGGTGATCGGGCGCACATCTGCAGTATGCCGGTCAAACAACGGGAGACCAGTACAGCAGCTCGATGTGATGTACCTCCACGTCCAGCAGTGCCAAGCGCGGGCAGACAGGTCATCTTCAAGCATCGTATGAATGCTAAAACTAAACATTCGCTCTCTGGGTACGACTCGAACATGTTCAACGTCCTTGACAAGGACCACAAACGATCGCAGCGATCGAGCAGCCATGCCCGAAGACGCTGACAAGAAATCTCTGTCGCAGAGCCAGCTTCACCTCTTTCGTGTTGAGAATGGACAGCTTTGATTAGTTCTAGTGCTACGATTGTAGCTTGTAAGGGAGAGACCAGGTTTATTTGGCATGCTTGTGGAAGAGCAACAGGTAGTTGTTTATCTGGCCATAGCCTAGAAATTCCTGTAGGCGGCGGCAAGATAACCTGTGCTGACTTGCAGGACGTTCTAGACGACGCTTGTACAGCTTTTAGGCGGGAAATGACCTCTAGATAGGTATAAGTATAGCAATGTGATTGAAACAGGCGGAACATGCTCACCATCCACGCAAGACTGGTACAAATGCAATATGCTGGCAGCGTCTTGCCACGGCCTTCCTTTTTCGGACAAAGTACCAATGCATAGCGATAGAAGACTTCCTATACTCTCTTGAAGAGCGTTCGATACGGATTTTCCCAGTAGGGATAGTAGCTTGGGAAATAGCCACAGAAGAAGGGGAACCGGTGTACCGTGGTTGCCGGCAGGTTCGACAAAGAGCAGTATCTTGGGATACCGTTGAATGACGAGGGTAATCACGGCGATGCTCTTGATCGCCTGCGGGACTAGCAGCTCCTGTGCGAAAGGGTTTTCCTTATGGAGGACATCAAGGCCCGCTTCCGCAATGACATGGATAAGTCTAGCGTTGATATGCGCGTCGGACTCTTCCGCAGCTGGGTCGTTGAGGTACTCTTGCAGGAGCTTGCCAAAGAGTGCTCTGTTCTCCGGTTCTCGTCGAGCATTGGCATTAGATTGATGTTGGACGATCTGAGCTGCGATGGTCGATGGTGGAGGGATGCCATTTGCGCTTAGTCCGTTCGTAACCGCATGTTGGGTCAGCTCCTTCTGTCTCCTCATCCTAGGCAGGGAGCATTATCATCGTAGCCTGCTGGACATGGTTGGAGTTGCCAGTATTGATGTGGGGATGAGGCACGCGCTTGCCACCTA